>NC_135564.1:15780956-15828456 GCF_964340395.1 Glandiceps talaboti | reverse complement strand
GAATCGCTGCAAGGTTAGGGACCGGTCAGATTCTTCGGCCGGGGGGGGGGGGCGATGGGGCAGTGGATTTGGAGGGGGTCACCCTGTTTTTGAAATTGGCAGTAGGGGGGTCATGCTATTTTCAAAATTGTGGATGGGGGGGGGGTCATTGTGTTTTGGATTGTGATGGAAGAAAACATCAGTTTTCTACAATGGCATATAGCCTTGTCTGAAATGTGGTACATGTAAATATTTGTTCTTCTCCCTGTTTCTTACATGAATTCTTTAATATTACTTATTAATTAAATATACATATACATGTATTACCTAGCTACCACACTAGTTACAGAACATGTTATGTAAATGCTTGGCTGTTTCACAATCAGTGCTTCACTTATATTGCACTTTGGGGCAAAGTGAACTTGAAGGTTTCGTAATGGTAATCTTCATAGATAGTATATAAAAGAAGTTAATCTAAATTGTTCCCTACTCGTCACTCTGAACTTGTCAGAAGGGATTAATACACTTTCTATTTTGGACGCTACATGTTATTGACACTACAAATCACCACATCTCATCAGATTCCCGTTTCTATTATGCAGTAGGTTTGACCACCTAAAGGTCTCTAACATACCGGGGACTTTAGGGTCTGAATAGCCTAAAAAATCCTCCAAGGCTTCTAGAGGGAGACTCCCTTGGACCCCCCACATGAGGTGGCCATATCCCAGTCTCAAGCTCTCCCCCTCTTACTGTCAAGGTGCTATCAAAGTATATTCCAAAAGTATTTCAACCCTGTGTAGTTGCTTTTTACATGTTGGTGCTGTTTTGTAAAGCTTGGAAATTATTGTGTGAAAGGGTCTGAATAGTCTCAAAATTGACTTTTCAGAGTAAAAACCTCCAGGGCTTCTAGGGTCTCCCCCATAGGACCCCCCCCCCCCACTACATGAGGTGTACACATCCCAGTCTCAAGCTCTTCCCCCCTACCTCTTACTGTCAAGATGCTATCAAACTTAATATTTCAAAAATATTTGTTTCTTTTTACATGTTGGTGTTGTCTTGTAAAGCTTGGAAATTATTGTCTGAAAGGGCCTGAATAGTCTCAAAATTGACTTTTCAGAGTAAAAAACCTCCAGGGCTTCTAGGGGGGAGACCCCCTAGGACCCTCCATAAGAGATATACACATTCCCTGCTCAAGCTTTCCCATACCTTACACTGTCAAGATGCTATTAAACTCGTTTTGGAATATATTTACCCTGTGTAGTCAATAATTATAATTATGATAGTGCTAACCCGGGATCTTATAAAGTAGATGCAAAACAGTCAAGCAGTCCACACTGAGTCATGATCAAAAAATACCTGTCATGTGAATATTATATATATGGGGGGTCATCATGTTTTAGAATTAAGTGATAGGGCGACGGGGGTCACCCTGTCTTTGGTTTTACAGATGGGGGGGGGGGGGGGTCAGTGCAGACAGACAGGCTAAACAGTGTTGCTTGCCGGGTCAGAGAGCGAAGAGAAGTCGGCTACAAAATCGCGAGAGTACGGGATTCTCTCTCCCCAAAATTACAGCATCCAGTGAGTCTTCAGGTTGACTAACGAAATCTCGGAAAATCTCCCCTTTTCATACAATAAATCCCTCCCCAAAATAGGCCAATACCATGTGACTTGTCTACATGTCTGAAGGTCAACGTGTGAATCCCAATGTTACTCCTGGTTAACTCCACGAAGTCATTACTGTAGGAAATATCAAAAAACAACCTAACGCTACATACTTAGCATAGGATAATATCCGACCGCCACGCTTGGTTAAAGTTCACCTAAGTATGTGTTTCACACCAGGGGATTATTTGTGTTGGGTTATTGTACGGTCAAAACTTTAAATCTTCGATTTTATTGGTTATGTGCTTGAGACTCAGGTCAGACAGTCTGAAGGAGGAGACTTGCGTCAAGATCTTTGTTGAAATATCTCATTTTAAAGGCAAACGACAAACAGGTTAAGAAATAACATTGTAGGAATTACAATTATTATTATAGTGTGGGTTAGGGGAAAACTAATGTGAAAGGTGGTGTAGAACAATGTTCAGTGGAATGTTGAGGAGCGACTGTTATAGTAATGTCACGCCATACTCATTGTAGGTAAACCACTCCCCTCGGTATTTTATTTTTTTTACTTTCCGTGTTTTGTTTTTTTTTGCACCGAGAAATTGCTACAGCATGTTAAAATGCCAATACTGGACAGCTCAAACTAGATACAAGATTTACACTATGAAATAAAAAGATCTTATCATAACGGGCCAGATGAAGGAATGTTGAGTTGATAATCTCTTGTCATATATCATTGCTGTATAACAAGTAATGACATGAATAATCCTTATCTAAATCGTAAACATTTACAGTTCCATTGTTCGACTCAAAGTCTTATTGCAATTTACTGACTTAATCGATTGATACCTAAATTTGAATCAACAACCCCAATATTTACAACTGCATTGCCTTAGATACTAATGGTAAATATAATAAATAAATATTTGACAGTTATATATAGTACAGTACAAATACTAGTGGTAAATATAATAAATAAATATTTGACAGTTATATATAGTACAGTTGTAGTCCAGTTATTGTACAGTACTGTTGTAAGTGTTTTGAGGTGACATCAATGTAAGCTTTTGTAGTCAGAGTCTAATTGGTAAAAATCGAAGGCAATCACTCAAAGTAAATACTTGAGCAGTTGTAGACTGTTGAAGTATTGGTCAACATCAACTTTCTTTCTCAAACCATACACAGGTATTCAAATTATTGCAAATACTAGTTACGGGTATACATCGTTGTGACGGTTCAGCATATACTACGTTACAGCACAGACTTACTTGTCTGTGGTTACAGGTATTGGCTACTGGTGTGACGGAGTTCACCTGACAATGAATCCTGAAGTCTGCGTACACACTGACGTCACAGCCTAATTCGCTGGATACCATCGTGTGCTGTTCCATCTACCACAAAATTCACCAATCGTTCTACACCACCATTTACATCTGACAGTTTGGAGATCGTTCCAGTAAGTTTATATATCTGAATATGGTATACGGCAATATGACTAACGATGACAGACAAAAATAGACATGACCTGTCCCTACATCAGAGGCACCCGCTGTTGTTTTGTATCAATGTATGTTAGTTTGATAGTGTGATAACGAGAAGACTTTTCTGTACCTTGACAGCTATACTTTTTAATTTTTAATTTAAATGACCTTCTGATTATAGGCATCTCTAGACCATTACTGCAAGGGTCATTTTAAATAAACCAACAGTGACTACTGTCATTGCAAATCAAAAATAGATCCAAAAACTGACCTGTTATAGATAATTTCACTATGAATACTTTTTCCGAAACACGATTGCTCACTGATACATATGGTTTAATTGTGTAGTATGAATTGAAAGTGTGGCTATTAAAACAAACACATATAGTTTACAGATGCAGATGGATAGATAGATAGATAGATAGATAGATAGATAGATAGATAGATAGTTAGATAGATAGATAGATAGATAGATAGATAGATAGATAGATAGATAGAGATAGTTAGATAGTTAGACAGATAGACAGACAGACAGATAGATAGACAGACAGACAGACACAGATAGATAGACAGACAGACAGACAGACAGACAGACAGACATATAGACAGACAGACAGACAGACAGACAGACAGACAGACAGACAGATAGATAGATAGATAGATAGATAGATAGATAGATAGATAGATAGATAGATAGATAGATAGATAGATAGATAGATAGATAGATAGATAGATAGATAGATAGATAGATAGGTTGTTTAGGTATGCAGTATTAAATATAGTGATTATTTACTGCAAATGTGGCTGGCATTCAGTAACAATTACATGGGCTGCTATAAACTAATGCCTGTGTATACTTGATTTAAAAGAAATTGGCGATAGGTAAAGGCAACAATGTGTCTGTGATAGGCAGGAATTCGTTGGTTTTGATAATTAGTCATGAAGGTCAAGGTCAAAGGTTAAGGTCTCCAAAGATAACTCGCATCTTATAACACAGGGGTAGACACTTGAGTGAGTCTCTCTGTATTAAAGTTTTTGAGTTATGCAGTAAATAATGATGTTAACTACAAATATTGCTGCCACTGACTAAAACTAATATGAGAGGCAAAAATAACGTTTGTGTATAGTTCTTTTCTTCAATAATACTCGTAACATGATATGAAAGAAACTGGCAATATGTAAACACTACAACGTTTCTGTGATAGTCAGCAATTGACTTGATGTTGATAATAGACCCTGGTTAAAGGTCAGGGTCTCCAAAGATAGCTTGCATCTGGTTATATTGGGATAGACACTTGAATGGAGTGATTATATTTGTAATGAGTAGTATGGCTACTAACTTAAAGGTTAAGTATTCTGTACAGGTACATTTCATATACATGGCATCGTTTCTGAACTGACTACAGAGCACTTATTCAATTATAACTTTGAATTAGAAGATTTCTATCTAAATTCCCCATAGTCATCTGTAAAGTACTGTATTTAATACCGTGGTTTTGTGTTTTGAGCATGCAGGCTCGCACGTGTACAATATCTGGCTACTAGCCGTTCGTTTGTTCAACACTCAAGCCCTTTGGAATATCTGGAAAAAATCTTGTTGAGAATTTTGAAAATCTCACAAGTGTACAACTCCATGGCCTTGACTTGTATTATATCAAATGTAATTAATCCTGAATTGTTGTCAGTTGTAGTGTACATATATACGTGTATTAAGTCTTATGAAAATAACTCTAACTTCTACTCATCACACGGTAAAAACTGGAGGCACGAAGTTCTCGTAATTAATTTCCAAGTTGCCAATAGGTTCGTTGCCTACAATATTTTTGATCGACTGCATTATACACAGTAGTTCTATTTGCTAAGAACAAAGGTCATTCATCGTTGTAACAGTTGGTTGTTTATTGCTTACAGATATATTACCACTGACATAGTACATGGTGTGGTTCACCTGATAAAGAATCCTGACACCTGTCTACACTGCCCACACTACCTCTTTGGCTGCACGTCGTACAGTGCCATTTATTGCAGCGGCATTACTCCAACAGCTATATGTAGTGATTGAGAGAATCATTTCACCGTCATAGGGTAAGTATATATTTGTCAAACTTTCTTTTCTCTAAACATTAAGCCTTGGGCTAAATGACAATAAAAAACATTTAGGTCAGAGGTCATGATAATTGTAATAATAGTTGTTTGTGAGTGTCCAGAGTAACATTTTATACCGTCAGTGTGAAAAGGAAGTAAAGTTGCACAGTCTGCAACTTAAGCATTTTTCTTGTCGAAGGTGAGCACATAAATTAAAATATATTTTGTAGTGACATTTATGACCTCTTAGAGCATGCCGTAATATCAACAAGTAATTGTTTAAAAATTTAGAAAGACATGTTATCCAGAATTCATTTATAACAATGTTTTGTTGAAGTGACATTGAATTGAGTCTAAATTTTATCATGTAAATTTTAGTTAATTTGTATATATTAAATCTACTACTCCCCCTCAGTCGTTCGTAACATGCCTTGACATGTTGTCAGTGTTTACTGAATACTTGCAAAAAATATGGGTAAACACTTGAAAACCAGTTAGCCTGCCAATGTGGTAAAAATACCAATGCATTACTTACTGACCTTTTTCAAATAAATCACACATTCTAGCAGAAGTCTAAAACTGCACTTAATTATTAAATATCTATTTTTGGTTGAATAATTATGTTTATAGTTAATTTATGTCCGTCTAAGCCCCTTTTGCATTTTTGGGTTTCGAACAATCATATCATGTAGATTATATCATGATGTATGAAATTAAAATGCCGAATACGACGGAGTTAATTCATTATTTGACATTGATGCTTGCATCAGATCATAACGTTTTATCCATTATTAGAAACTTTCAAGTAATTAATCACCATGTTCCAGGTATAAAAGGGCTATTGATACATGCACATGGAAAACGACAATACATGTTGTTGCACAGTGTATGTTGTTAGCAACGGGTTGCTATGGTCTCTGTTTTCGTTGCATGTCCAATTGAAATCGTTCGTTCGCGTTATATGCAAATAGCCATCAATAAATAGAGCTGATGTGTCCATTGATTGAGTGGCTTGTAAACGTCTTTAGTATGATAATATAATTACACTTGCTTCCCTTCCCTGGGAATACTCTTCGTGTACAGTTAATTCTTCTTTGTCAACCCTAGGCCTTATTCTTCTTACCAACACCACGAAAAAATATATTACTGCAATTTAATTCTAAAACTCAAAATACTATTTCATTGTCTAAATTGTACATATTCTGTCCCAATTGTTCAATAATGATTATAATCACGTGATATACTTATTATAATTTATCAATTGTGGCACAAATAGTATTGATTTTGTTGTTGTTGTTGTTGTTGTTGTTGTTGTTGTTGTTGTCGTATCATGGTTGTTTTCAATATTAACTCCAATTATAGTACCGTTTACTAAAATGACCTTTTGTTTGTACATCTTTATTAAAAGGCCACGGTCACAATTACTACACTAAATACCTGTTTATGCTGGCATTATTTATGGTGATCAATGACATAAAAAATGACATATATTGCATAACTCCAATTGCTTCAATATTTCTACTAAAAGAATTGTTTTGTTTTTACAGGCCCAGTTGAAAATCTTAAGAACTGAAGATGGCAAGTAAGGAACAAGATCACGTGATGATTTGTTACAACTGGCAACATCAGACGATGGCCAAACGTATCAAAAATGAACTTGACCACAGAGGATACAAGACATGGATGGATATAAATAATATGAGAGGTGTGGTTTTAAGTCTTCTGTATTAGGAATTTAGAAATTAATTGAGATGGTTTATTATCCTTGCCTTTTTATCTTTTGTTGCAAGTATGTGTTTAGCAGTTCACATCTGTTTGTAATTATACTGTGAGAAGTGTATGGTCAACTACAAGCTATCAGTCAAGAAGTACATTCTTTATGTGTTGATTTCATTCAGAACTATAAATGTGACATCCTAGACAAAAGCATTGTATTTGCAATGAGTAATGAAATAATTATGATCACAGAAGACGGGTCATGACAGCAACAAAACTGATAACCACTATCAGTGATGTCTCAACTGCTATCGTTTACTCACATATGCAATTTCAATATTAATGTTGGTTAAAACTTGAAGGACTAATAATATTACAATATTATGGACTGACAAACTGTCCTTAGCCCTACCTGAGTATTAAGCCATGCCTGGCCACACATAACATGGGCAAAATATTAACATACGGTAGAATGAAATCGGTTGCCTAATATATAACCTCTCATGAAAGGTACAAAGTAACAACTCTTAAACACTATTTTCTCTATCCTAAGTGACATTTTGATTTTTACGATTTTCGCTCACCCATCTCGTTTACTGACGGTTTTTTTACAACAGCTAGTGTTTCCTTGGCATTCCTCCAAAGAACCTGATTGGTCGAATACACAAGAAGACATATTTAAATCACAATTAGACATTTTAAAATTGCAATCAGGTCACATGATGAACCAATAATTAGGTGTTAGGGCAATAGACCATGAGCTTTGGGTTTTAATTTAGTCATAAATGTAACTTTAGGAACATTCTGTTGCAAGAAAGATCTTGTCGAAAATCTAGGGCACAGTCCACTGCAGACTTTGTCTTCACAATAAGAGAAAGATTGGGGGCGGCGGATCGAGTTGGTAAACATACTAAATTATGTGGAGAAATATTCCAGAATAATGGGCTTGATTGAAGGTCCCATCCTCAAACTGTACACAAGTCACGTCACTTATACGTTATTGAACAAACTTTATAGATCAAACAGGCTTGTTATTAGCTAATATGTCACTGTCTTAACAACTAAATGTGTTGTATTTGATTATTTCAGGTAACATCAATGAAGTTACTGCAGGGGCCGTTGAAACAGCTGGTGTTGTTTTGTTATGCGTCACAAGGGCCTTCAAGGAGTCACGTAGTTGTAAAAAAGAAACAAACTATGCTGATGAGACCAACAAAACTATCATACCTTTAAAACTGGAAAAGAATGTGATATTCGGTAAGTTCTTGAGCTATTTGATTACAACAAATATTTATAGTTCTAGGAATGATTGGATGGACATATATCAACTTCTTGTATGGTTACTTCAGAAAACAAGAGTGTTTTTGCACATATACAGACACAAACCTATTTGGAAATGAAGAAAGCCATGGCTTCATCATCATCATCATCATCATCATCATATCGTCATCGTCGTCGTGGTCGCCGCCGCCGCCGCCGCCGCCGCCACCACCACCAACACCACCACCATTATCATCATTATCAACAGCTAATGTATTTATTACTAAATTCTCAATAAATGTCAACAATTAATGAAATCTAGCGTTAATTGCATTGTAGCATAATAATATCTTGATCAAAGTTGTTACGGTTCAGGTGGGATATTCACTTTTTATACGTCACCTGTCACCAATCTCGCATTCTGATTGGTCGAGCCCTGCAGACACATAGGCGTATTTTTGCTTGTTGTATCACGTGATCACTGCACTTCCCATTGTAAACAAATCTAGCAGACAACTGGAGATCTAGTCCAGGCCCTGATCTAGTCATGCTTGCATGCGGAATAATATAATCATGATAATCCGGGATTCGATTAGAGTCAAGTCAGTAATATAGACTCGTGCACCGACTACTAGAGATCGAGCTATAACCAGCATTTCCAATGCCAAATTTGTGGTCAATCGAACAAAATATCACCGTTGTATACATTGTAACAAGTCTTTGAACTGTACTTTTCATGTCACAGGGAAATAGTCAAAAATTCCACACACAACCGTGAAAGTCCAGTGACGGAGAACGCGCGGTCGTCACGCGACCGTAATCACGAATTCCTAAATTTATGAAAGATATGAAAATTACCACCACAGAGGGTGTAATTTTTGCTTAACTAGAACAACAAAGCATATCATGAATATTTATGTACATTTAATGGAATACAGTACGCAAAACAAAGACGCGTACGCACTCATTTTTCAGCCGATGGTTAAAAGTTTGAATCTATCGCTGAGTGATATGCAAATAGTAAACTTTACGTCATACTACTGAGCAAACGCACACTCTGATTGGACGATAAAGTTAAGGCTGACATGTAAACAACCGCATTGCAGTTATCAGAGCGGTGCATGATACTACGCTCAACAGTATATAACGCGGAAGTGATTTTATTTTAAAACGAAACAGCATTTTTAGACATTCAAAAATGAATTCATAGTCGCAGGTGACGTATAAGTATGTTATTTGCCAAAATACTGTCCCACATCTTGCTGCTCGAGGTAATTTTTCTGGTATAACGGCTCGCCTCCGGCTCTCCTTTATACCAGAAAAATTACCTCTCGCAGCAAGATATGGAACGGTATTTGGCAATTAACATATACTGTATACATACTTTTCCCAATTTACCGATTCCATTTGGTTGGCACTTTCTAATTGTTTGTCATTTATTTCAACAGTGTGAAGTTTAGTATTACGTTCACTCGTGATTCGGACCACATTACCACCTCAGTTATGTTTACTGATTTCATATGTTGCTATGCATACTTTTCATAATATAGAATGCTGAATTGCGCTCCTTAAGACAAATCGTGATACACTCCAGTTAAATAAGATATTGATCTGCCAAGCACACGTACATTCAGTTGTGCAAAACGTGTGACCTTTTTTATAGAAAATATTAACTAGGAATCCTTACGCTAAATCATTTCTGATTTATACAGTCATAAAAAGAAATATCCAAACCAAAAATCCAACTATAAATTAGCTAGAAATATGGTCGTTTATAATGATTATTTGTTTGTTTACAGATGGTTGGGTTGGTATTATTGCTGGAAAGGAAATGAGATTTGATTTCTCAGATCCAGTAATGTTTAATACAACTATGAACAAACTTGATGATGAGTTGTCATTGCTTGGTCTAAAACATGGAGAAAGTAGTCAAAGTAGTACATGCTGTAAGTGAAATCTCATTAAATTATTGGTTTGTGAGTGAATGATTAATCATATTGTTTAAACCTAAAACATCCACTCAGCTATGTTTGGTTTTGGTCATATCAACAAATCATTGAATTATATACGTAAAAAATCTACTTTACATCAAAATACAGGGGAAAAGTTATATTAGCATTTATTTCTTTAAATAATAACATTTACTTCTTTGCCCAAGTTTCTCAAACTTTGAGAGTGACAAATGTGAAAATTTATTTGTAGACACAAATGCATTAACTCATACTTTAGCACCAGTATTTCATAACATATTAATGTACTTACACCTAATATCATCATCTGTTACAGCTATGGACGCCTTTGGTGTTGATGATGTCTGTCAATGGCTACGAGAGATGAAACTTACAGATAAGGTCATATCTGTCTTTCGTGACAACTGTGTTACCGGTGAAGAGCTTATTGAGTTAACATATGAAACGCTGACTAGTGAACATTTTGGACTCACGACATGGGTTGCAAAAAAGATATCAGATAAAAGGGACCAGTCATGTGGTTTAACTAGTGACCAAAGAAATCCTGCAAAACAAACAACACAGAAAGGTGAGTTAATGAGAGAACAACATTATGCTACAGTAAATTCAAATGGAATCAGGCTATATATGTTGTAAAGACAAAGGAATTGAGATCTATATAAATAATTCAAATATTGTGGGTGATTAGAATATATGGAAATCTAGAGAATTAGTTAATTATTAAATATGTACTTGTGAACAAAAAAAATAATATCTTATTATATATGGGTTATATTATAAATACAATACTTTTATATGAATATTGCTTAATATATATATATATATATATATATATATATATATATATATATATATATATATATATATATATATATATTAAGCAACACTTTCAGCATTTTTGCAAATCCTTTGATTTATTTATGTTTACATTCTGTTCATTTCTCCTCATAGGCATTCCAACATCAGTCCTAATCAAAGCCAGTAAGGAAATTCCAGTGAAAGAATGGAAGTTTGTTGGGAGAGAGCTTGGATTGGATGATAAAACACTGGATAGAATAGAAAAAGATAACAGGGATAATGTACTGGAACAGGTGTACAAAATGCTGCAACAATGGAGTGACAGTACACCTGGAGCTTCTGAACAGTTGTTACAGGATGTCCTCACCAGAATGGAAATCTACACAAAGGAATACACAGGTGTGTAGTCTTTTCATATGTAAAGTTTATAGAACCCAAGGTATCCATAGTCAGACTAAGCCAATTATTGTTCAATCAATTCATAAGTTAAATTGTGTTTGATAAAAACCAAGTGTATTGACAAAGAACAAAAAATGCCTTCCTGTAGTGCAACCTTCCCATCTTAAATAGTTGCCCAAATCTAGACGCATCTCCATCACGTTCCACAATAATTTTAAGTTCGTCAAATAAAGAGGTAGATAGACAGAATGTCAATCAAACAGTCAGAGACAAAGTTAAGAGAGAGACAGACAGACAGACACACAGACAGATAGACAGACACAGACAGACAGACAGACAGACAGACAGATGAGTATAACAACCAGTTTCTTAGTCTGTAAGGTACGCCGTGATGGGGCACCCTCACACATCGGCCAACCCCACCATGACATATCTTACAGTCTACCAGTTTCTAAGACAGGAAAAAACAGGATTCTGTATATATCACCATTTTCAAACTACATATACCTACAGCTCTATAATTTATGCAAATCTCCATACATTATATGTTTGAACAGAAGGTACAACTACTGGTATCTCCCCAAGTAAACAGGATACTGGTACAAAGCCAAAGGTGAAAACTGTATCAAGTAGTTCAAAACCAGCAGTAGGTCAAACAAAGATGTATCAACCAATACCAGCAGCCGGTCAACCAAAAGTGACAGAGAAACCAACAACTGGTAAGTCATGAAATTATGAAGTCTTGGTCTTGTATGTGTATACATTATGGAATCTTCAGTAATTACAAGGGAGATGTCTGGGGGAATAAGGTGGGGTGTCATATTTTTCTTGGGGAGAGGCCTAGCCATATCTTAGAAAATGGAATTAGAGTAATGTCATTATCATAACCTGTTGTTTATTTGTTGCCTATTAGATGAAACTTTCACTATAGACCTCTATAAGATCATAGTATGGGTTCTATAGTCATGTTATGTATTACTATTCTGTATGGATACTACAGAGACTCTACAGGATTGCAATGTACACCTACAATGTGGTTACTATAGACTTACCCTATAGGACAATATATCGATATTAGCCTGTCCTATGAGATCCGTGTATATAACGGTAATATGGCAGCCGGCCCTACAGGATATTACCATGATAGCCTATAGGTTTGCAATAGTTGCCAGTTGGGGCTACACTACTGTATATATATACAAAATGTAAAAGAAGATTTGCTGAATATTAAAATATTGTAAAAATCTAGGGTTCCAGTAATTAATTTTGCACAAGCAAGTTTTCTATCCATATGTACATTACATGTATAGTGTCCTCAGTGTTGAGTTAATTCTTAAGGCCCGGTTACACGATGCAACTCGACTAGCAACGCACCATGCAATTCGTCGCATGCGACAAATTGCATCGTGTACTTGCCCCGTCGCAGGGTCTTGCGATGTTGCAAGGAAATCGACATATCGGTTTCCTTGCGACTCGTCGCAAGTTGCTTCTCGAGTTGCTTCGTGAGTTGCACCGTGTAACCGCTTCGTCGCGTCGCAAGTAATAACCTTTGACATATTCCTACGTGTCAAATGACATTCAATGTTATGGCCGCCATGTTTTTAGTATAAATATATTCTATTTCAGCAAGTATTTTTGATATTTCGATTTATCACCACGATTACCACTTGTCAATAGTATACAATGTCTATGAATATTACAGGCCAATATGAGATCTGTTTTGCAAAGCCCACATATATTTGTAAAGAAATCACTCATGGTTATGCATGGACGCTGAAGTTGATTTCCACCTAGGAAGAGGAGTGGGGGTGGGGGTGGGTGTCTTTGTTGTGGGTAATATATAATTACACATTAAAATGTGTGGCTAGGAGAGGGAGGGGCTAGGGGCTACAAAAATTCTTGGGTTCAGTTTGGAGGGGGGCATGAAATCTTTTGAGATCATGTGGCTGCGAAAATAAAACCATTGACTAAATTAATTTTCTCCTTCCCCTCCCTTCTGTCATAAATTCTGATCCCCATCTTAGTTTTTTAATGTGTTTGTCATGTTTTTACTTTGTATCAATCATAGTGGTTTAACCACTACAGATAAATTTCACCATGGTTATACATTGTATCAATCATAGTGGTTTGACCACTACAGTTTTCACCATGGTTATACATTGTATCAATCATAGTGGTTTGACCACTACAGTTTTCACCATGGTTATACATTGTATCAATCATAGTAGTTTGACCACTACAGTTTTCACCATGGTTATACATTGTATCAATCATAGTGGTTTGACCACTACAGTTTTCACCATGGTTATACATTGTATCAATCATAGTGGTTTGACCACTACAGTTTTCACCATGGTTATACATTGTATCAATCATAGTGGTTTGACCACTACAGTTTTCACCATGGTTATACAATATATTAATCATAGTGGGTTGACCACTATTTTTCTCCGTGGTTATACAATATATCAATCATAGTGGTTTGACCACTACAGTTTTCTCCATGGTTATACTAACACCATAGATAAATGTGAAGATATCACGCTTGTTAACATTCATATATGGGGAGGGGAGGGGGTGGGGTGGTCAAAAGGAACTAATTTTATTTATTAAGCTTGTGTGACATTGTGCCATTGTCCGTAAATGGATTAAAGGAAGACATTGACTTTTCTGTTTGTTACAAGGGGTTAAATGTATTACAAGCACTAAGTGTGCCTTTCACGAGGCATGCCAATTGTATGTGTACTGTATTATTTATGAAGTACCTCCAGATCAGTTACTACTCAGATACATGTAATAGAGTTTACATCTATAGATCAGTATCATCAAATCAAAAAGCAGTGTGGTCTTTCAGATGACTTGATGATAAGGGTATGTGCAGACTAAAACATATATATATATATAGACATATACCAATACATCCAACTTAATAGGGTCAGTGCACTGTACAGCAGCCTGAACACAAGATGGCCATTTAGGACTTATTCACGGGTATCTGTACTATAAAAGGAATTTATCATATACCCAGTATCGATTTCCATGCAATTGAATGGAGAGCATGCACATCGAACCCAGGCAATAATTTTACCTATCATGGCCCGGCATACTTTGCCCAAATATGGCAAGTGGTGTGCTCATCGATATCCGTTCGCTCAGCAATGTCATTTTGTTAATTCACTATTTTGACATTTCTGTGAATAAAATAATATTGCATTGCCAATTTATATGAATATAAGATTCAAATGATGTTTCCATGCCACTACATGAGGTATATGATAAAACCTTTACAGCCCGGATATGGGTTTAGCAGACATCAGTAGTACTGCTTACTGCTAAAGTAGGGCCCTTCCACCACACAACCTCAGTCTGCAAAACCCATATCCAGACCATATAGATTAGTGGAGAATCAGCAGATATATTACAGTGCTATATTTTGTATGAATATAGTTTTGATTTCTATATACTGTACAATTTTATTATGTACCACTAGTACATCTATTGTTGTGATGGAAGAGTGACATCCAATGCTACTTATGTCTTGCACATAAATGTTTCCAAAGGATAATACTATCCCACTGTATACCAAAATATTGACTACATGATGCCATCTATATTAACTTGATGTATCAAAAAGTTTCCTAATGTCAGCTGCTAGCCTATGAATTCAAGGAAACAAGATAGGTGGACTGAGTGGGCTTCTTTCAAATACCTAAATAGTTTTATGAATGGAAGCAGGCACATTGCCCCAATTCATTAGCACCCAAGCCTTTTCCTCCCTCAGTTGAATCGAAAGTATTTTGAGAAACTTTCTGTTTAGTTTTACTCGTCTATACATTCTCAATTATCTCACTATTCATTCTTGAATCTTACATAAATAACAAATGCTTTGTTTGTTTGATAAAAGTAAAAGAGTTACAAGTTTAAAAATAAATAGTACAATGCCGGGCTCTCTTAACAATACAAGTCTATCAAACACATCCACACAAAGAAACCAAAGTATATTCACTTTAACAGACTTCAACCATGATATTGGTGTTCACTCTTTGGACAAAAACGACACCTTTTGTTGACAATTGTGAATTTCCACCTAATTTGTTCTAATGTTCACCACATATAATCTTTGAAGTTCAACACTAGATTCAATAACTGTAAACCACAAAGACTCATAAATGATTTTCTGAATGAACTAAAGTGACAGTTAGGGACCGGTCAGTTTCTTCAGCCGGGGGGGGGGGGGGATTCTTAAATTGGGCCGACTAACCCCCCCCCCCCCCCCATCTGTAAAACCAAAAACAGGCTGACCCCCCTATCACTTACTTCTAAAACTGATAAGAATAGAGTAGGTGACATGTCAGCAAAAGTAAAAGAAATTACAAGTTTAAAAATAAATAGTACAATGCCTGGGCTCTCTTAACAATACAAGTCTGTCAAGCACATCCACACAAAGAAACCAAAGTATATTCACTTTTAGCAGACTTCAACCATGATATTGGTGTTCACTGACACCTTTTGTTGACAATTTCCATCTAATTTGTTCAATTTGTTCTAATGTTCACCACATATAATCTTTGAAGTTCAACACTAAATTCAATAACAGTAAACCACAAAGACTCATAAATTATTTTTCTGAATGAAGTAATGTGACAGTTAGGGACCGGTCAGTTTCTTCAGCTGGGGGGGGGGGGTGGATTCTTAAATTGGGCTGACAAAAAGTCAGACCCCCCCACCCCCTATCTGTAAAACTAAAAACAGGCTGACCCCCCTATCACTTAATTCTAAAACATTATGCCCCCCCCCCCCCATATATAATATTCACATGACAGGTATTTTTTGATTGTGACTCAGTGTGGACTGCTTGACTGTCTTGCATCTACTTTATAAGATCCTGGGTTAGCACTATCATAATTATAATTATTGACTACACAGGGTAAATATATTCCAAAAGGAGTTTAATAGCATCTTGACAGTTAAAGGTATGGGAAATCTTGAACAGGGAATGTGTATATCTCTTATGGAGGGTCCTAGGGGGTCTCCTCCTAGAAGCCCTGGAGGTTTTTTACTCTGAAAAGTCAATTTTGAGACTATTCAGGCCCTTTCAAGCAATATTTTCCAAGTTTTACAAGACAGCACCAACATATAAAAAGAAAAAAAAAATATTTTTGAAATATTAAAGGTGATTCAAAATGCTCACATTCACTATCGCTAATTTGCTAGACGACATGTTTGTGAAATGCATTCTGGTTTTAAAACTTTTCAAAAGCGTCTGCAAACACCTTAAAATGACCTTTTTTCAGTCACTTCCCTTCGGATTTACTTCGAGAGTTTTCGGGTATTTCCGGTCCCACCTAGACCATGGGATTTTATGACGTCATAAGGGGTACACGTTAGCACTAAGACTATGACGAGCATAGTCACTAGGTGAACAAAACTCAGCAGCATTGTGAAAAAATACATTGCTAGTGGTTGTAACAGACATCAGTAAACAAAAACTACCCTCTACATGTCTTATTAACCAACATTTACCGATATTTACTCACACTTTCTGACTAATTGGCAGTGTCTGGGTATAAATGCTAAAATATTATCTCCCCATATTATGGCAAAATAAATCAAAACGGCTAGACTACAGTGTAGATATACATAAACACTTGTAATGTCGCTCGCGTGTTTCAATTTATTTATCTGATTTTTTTAATTATTTGCCGAGGAGAAGCATTACAATATCTTCGACAGGCATGGTGTCGACAGCATATTATAGCCCACTATACTCGACTATACTCACTGATGTCGCCTTTTGAACAGCGCATTTAGCAACAAAGTAAACATATTTATCTTGAATAAATATACTAGCTATTAGATTGCCATATTATCAGCAATAAAATTGTAAAGAATTGAGGAAATTTCGTGAGTTTAGTGTTGTAACGGTCATTTACATGACTTTAGCAACTCGTCTGGAAGAAAACTTGAATGGTTTCCCTTGTTGCGATATCACTTAATTTAATGCAACAAGCCTATTTAATATTCATTAGAAGAATTCTGTAACGAATCATGGTATTCGAAGTATACAGTTTAGGAAACCAACAAATCAAATATCGCGATGTGTTCATGATATTAAATATGATTGGACAATATTGACGTCGGCAATCAAGGTCGTGACCCCAGCACATGGTTATGAAAGAAAGCCTGCAACTAGATACTTGGCTAGCCACGTCCGGTCCAGTTTCTCAGGGTTTGTTTTGAAGTTAGAGATGTTATTTCTGTACGACTTGAAGAATTTTACAATATATCTGATTGATAAATATGGATTACATCAACACGTGGATAAATTTAACCCGACACGAATGTGCGCTGTGCTCTCCCGATTCCATACGTACATTAATATTGTACATACACTGCTTCAGCTTTGATCGGCAGAACTATCCTAGTGTAAGCATACTGCCGCGGCCGCGGTGACTGCACAAAACTTGACAACACTACCCCTCTACCGATATATAATAATCACCTGTATACCGTGATAAAAACAAGCAATAATTCGAGTCCCCAACAAGTCGATGAGACCTACTTCTGTTCTGTCCGATCCCGGATGCGAGTTTCTTAGGTTTTATATGGGTTTCAGACTCGGACTAGAGTATTACGCCCTAGACAATAATAGATGTAAACTTGTGTTCACAAGCCAAACATGTGACAATACAAGACCACAACGAAAACTGTGAAAAATTTACAGGTCAGGCTCATTTTATATATGGACAACAAAATTAGGTTGGTCACAGTTCCATTTACATGATGCAATGACTCGGAGCGTACTTCCATATGCTCGGAGCAAATCGAATCAATTAGTGTATTATGGGACCAACAAATATATATTGTGGCACATGTCCCGATACGCTTTCTTGAAGTTTCCCATTGGTATTCTAATAGCTAGTATATTTATTCAAGATGAAATATGTTTACTTTGTTGTTAAATGCACTGTTCAAAAGGCGACGCGAGTACGATTGGGCTAAAATATGCCGTCCTTGGCCCGGGGATGCCGTCAAACGTCACGACGGTATCGTAATGCTTCTTGTCGGCACCCGACATTACAAGTGTTTATATATATCTAATCTAATCGTTTTGATTTATTTTGCCATAATATGGGGAGATCATATTTTAGCATTTATACCCACAGACACTGACAATTAGTCAGAAAGTGTGAGTAAATATCAGTAAATGTTGGTTAATAAGACATGCAGAGTGTAGTTTTTGTTTACTGATGTCTATTACAACCACCAGCAATGTATTCACAATGCTGTTGAGTTTTATTCACCTGTTGACTACGCTCGTCATAGGCTACGTGCTAACCATGTCTCCTTATGACGTCATAAAATCCCGTGGACTAGGTGGGACCGGAAATACCCGAAAACTCTCGAAGTAAATCCGAAGGGAAGTGACTGAAAAAAGGTCATTTTAAGGTGTTTGCAGATGCTTTTGAAAAGTTTTAAAACCAGAATGCATTTCACAAACATGTACATGTAGTCTAGCAAATTAGCGATAGTGAA
Organism: Glandiceps talaboti; assembly: GCF_964340395.1. Classification (NCBI taxonomy): domain Eukaryota; kingdom Metazoa; phylum Hemichordata; class Enteropneusta; family Spengelidae; genus Glandiceps; species Glandiceps talaboti. The sequence continues at coordinate 15,809,627 of NC_135564.1, read as the reverse complement.
TGTGAGCATTTTGAATCACCTTTAAGTTTGATAGCATCTTGACAGTAAGAGGTAGGGGGAAGAGCTTGAGACTGGGATGTATATATACACCTCATGTAGTGGGGGGATCCTAGGGGGTCTCCCCTAGAAGTCTTGGAGGGTTTTCACTCTGAAAAGTCAATTTTGAGACTATTCAGACCCTTTAAGACAATGATTTCCAAGCTTTACAAGACAGCACCAACATGTTAAAAGCAACTACACAGGGTTGAAATACTTTTGAAATATACTTTGATAGCATCTTGACAGTAAGAGGGGAAGAGCTTGAACTGGGATATGTCCACCTCATGTGGGGGATCCAAGGGGGTCTCCCTCTAGAAGCCCTGGAGGGTTTTTACTCTTACAGCCAATTTTTAGGCTATTCAGACCATTTCAAACAATACCTCAATCCATGCTTTACAAGACAGCACCATCAAGTATCAGAAACTATTCTTTATAACTTACATAGGGTTGAAATATGTTCTTAAAAAGTTAAATGGCATCATTATATACATGTAGTAAAGGTCAGCACATCTACTGGTAGTATCATCTGTTGGGGAGATTTGGAGTTTAAAGCAATTTTAGACTACCTTGGCAAACATTTCACATCTTTAAAAGACAATCTAGAAATCTGTAAGACAAGGTAGACAAATGTTTATATTAGAATTGCAGTGATTTCAGAATAAAAATCTAAAACTACTGTAAAACTACTTTACAAATATAAAACTATTTTATTGTACAGTAACAGAAATCTTTAGACAGATTTCACACATTGAAATTAACAGCGCCCTCTATACATGATGAAACTGTTATCTCAATACTTGGATGTCAGCAAGACAGATACCAGATAAATGTCACTTTTGTCTGATTTCACTGTTTCTGGTAATAGAATTTAAGAATTCTCTGAACAATAAACCCATTGTTTGAGGGAAACAGCAATGTATTTTAACTGAAGACCTAATGCCAGAATTTTACACCACAACAGCATTATCTAATCTCAGTGAATTTCAAACAATGCAGATTATCAAAGACACATTTGATTTCCAAATTACAAAAACCTAGCCAGTAACACAGGAGCCTAAAACAGCATATCCCATAAAACTGGTATAAAATTAATTGGGGTCACTTCATAAGCTTACTAAAAATTTTAACATGTAACGTAATGAATGAATGAATGATACAGACAGGCAACAACTAAAATAAAAAAAGTTTTCATAACATTGAAAAAAAAATTAAAAATTAAAGAAGTCACCAACAAACACTGCTGAAATTTTACTAACAAACTAAAACACACTGTTTGTACTACATTTGTATCTAAAACAAAAAAAGTCAATTTTCTTTGGTATGCATTTTATGTTGCCATGGTTACATTGTATTAATGACTTTCACACTTCAGAAAGACTAGACAATCAAAATAATTATCGGAATCAAACAATATTTTTAAAAAGTAGGCAAGAAACTGAAAGGTGGACAATTATTGAAGTAGTAAACAAGAGTCAAACAAACAAACAAACAAACAGTCTATTTTGCATAAATTATTGATATTTTGATTATTGTGAAAATAGTTTTAAATATTTCAAAATCATGTTGCTATGGTTACGTAGCACTAAGTTAAACTAAGGATTATACTAGTTTTTAATTCTTTCAAACAAAAAAATTCGGCAAAATACAGATGTAAACATTTACTGGAGTAAATCTGATATTTTACAAACAAACATCAAACTCTTGCATAAAGTCATAAAGAGTATAAATAAATAGTGATCACTGTCATAATAAAAATAAATGAAGTTCAAAGTGAAATATTGAAACATTTTCTAATTATTTATACTTTAGCTTTTTCGTATTACCATGGTTACAGAGTGCAGTTATCAATAGATTGAACACACTAAATTTCATTTTCTGTTTCAATAAATTTTGGTAATACAAATAGCATGTACCAAATGATTAAAATTTAAAATAAAATAAAATAAAACAATTGTGAAAAATAAGACAATTAAACATACACTGGAGTAAATTGATTGAGTTTCTCAAACTAACAAACACAACCTCCCCACAATAAAAAAGAATATGTTGGTTGTATAATGTTGCATTTAAATTAAAAAACAGCTATAATTACACTTTTATCATTTTATGTTGCCATGGTTACAGTGTAATGATTCTAGTATATATAAGCCAATTATTCTCTCTAGTTGCATTCAATTTACACCAAAAACTTTTGTAGAAAATCAACTTTTCATAAAATTTATCATAATTCTTGTTGTCTGCCAATTAACCTTTGACCTTTCCTTTTGTTATTCCAGGATTGCCCCGGAAAGGCACTATCCATAAATTCACAGGTGAAGGAACACAGCATGGAAAACTTCAACATCCTAGGGGACTATTCCATAGGAATAATGGAGATTTTGTTTTGTGTGATTGTAAAAATTCTAGGATTTTAGTGTTGGATTGTGAATTGAATTGTAAAAGTGAAATTCAGTTCAATTCATTTTATAAGTCATTCAATCCTATTGATGTCGTTGTGTCTAATAATGATATATTCTATATTATTGATTTCAATAATGACAGTCTGGTGATTTGTACTGAGAAATGTAAAATTATCAAAGTTCTACAACTTACATATCAGGGTAAACGTTTCACACCCTATGCTGTATGTCTGTCAATGGGATACATCTATATGACAGATAACTGGAATGGCTGTGTACATTGTATAGATGGTAAATCCTACAAAGTTATTAAATCATCACATCAACTGACTGGTGGTGGTTGGGGTCTCCACTCTATCTGTGTAAATACAAAGGGTCACTTTATGATATCAGACGATGACAATCATTGTATACATATATTGGATAAAGATTTAAACAAACTCACAACACTGACCCATCAACTCTTACAGACCCCTAAACAACTCTGTCTGGATCAGTTTGATAATTTGTATGTGTGTGAAGGTTATAGAAAGAAGGGCAAACTGTTGAAATTTAATTCACAGGGTGAATTTGTGTCACAAATAACTGACAGTGAAGTGTATGACCCACACAGCATTATTGTTACAGATGACATCATTGCATGGACAGAGAGTTGGGGTCACTGTGTAAAGATATTGTATCGTTAAAACAGAGATGACAACATTGTAGAATATGAAAATCTAAATTTGATTTTGAACTTGAAAATAAGGAGATGTTTACAAATTACATGTCATAATTTTATTATGCAGTGATGTACATATTTTGACAGACATAACATTATCATACTTGGATAATGTTGTTATTTTGTGATAAAATTGTGACTAAAAGTTTCCATTTTGGAAACTAGTACAAGGCATATTTTTGAATGTTTAATTTTTTTAATCATTTTTTTATATCACAGCACACAACAACATTGACCGGCTAATACACTATAGCCCGGTAAACGTTATATCGTGTAGACTGCGATTAGGTTGTCATCTCTGTTTTATATTTTGATGTATGCAAGACATGTAAATTATCTTACCTGTACTTTGACTGAAGTGTTTCACATTTATTCAATGTAAAAAATTCCACTCGATGTCAGTTTTTATCGCTAGATGTAACGATTCTTTACCACAGCGACACAGTACAGTGCCTGCACTAGTGTTGTACTGGAGAACTAATCCCTCACATGTCTCATCCGACAGAGGGCGATATTCATCACAGACTAACAATCCTTCACACACACGACACGCTTCGTGAAGGTGGCGAACTTGCGTGTTTATAGAATGTACAGTTTTGTTATGTACATTGTATTTGTCTCTCTTTTTAGAAATTTGTTGTTATGATTTAATGACATTTAATTATTTTTCGATCTTTTCAGAGATTTTAATGAGATGTTTTGATCAAATTTTAGTTTAAAACAAAACCACTCATGACAGACATACAGCGTTTTTATGAAATGGGGAAATTGAAAGTACAATGACTGTTGTTTTAATTCAACATTTTTGTAATGTATAATTTGTATTATATCGATAGAACTAGTCAACTTTATCAACTTTTAATTTATAGGGGAGAATAAAGTGAGGAAATGACTAAAGTGAATGACATCTAGTCAATTGTTTATATTTAGTGAGTATTTTACAAGAGATATCACTTATACTGTGTACAACACAATGTACTAATAGAAGCATAAACTGCAATGAAAGTGATTTTTATTTTTTTATTTTTACATGTAATCTATATTTATTCAGAGATATGTCATGAAAACATTAGTTGTGACTCTAACACAGATATAGAACGTTAATAAAGTTGATAAGTGTTCTCAAATATATTTTCTATCTCCATCTCTGTTTTGTTGTTTTTTTAATTAGATGTTATCCTCCAATATTTGTATTCATTCAGCCAAGGAAAGAACGAGTGACCTAAGGGGCAAAACTGTTAGTTGTTATGAATCATTTGCATATATAACTCTTTTCAATACAGATGAAACAGTCCTGTATACAGAAAACTGAAAATTAATGTCCACTGTCTAATATTAATTCACTGATTGCAAAAAAAAGTAACTTGGAAACATGACTTATAAGTAATAAGAATTCTTCCTTATGGTACAAGAAAATATTAGTACCGTTTTATCGACCTGATGAACGTGTTTAAGGATAGCTTAGTTCTGATAAAGTTTGCCGTGTCCCAATTTTCTTGGTTAAAGTGAATGCAAATATTGCTCATTGTACACTATGATAGGTGCCATTTGTACAAAGGAACTATAGATGGCTGCCTGGCTGCGATCACCCTCGAAAACCTGCAGATTTGTGAAGTTGCATAAACATACTCAACGACAAAAATGTTCAATTTCTTAGTAGACCCTAATTTATTGATATCTAGGCCAATTGATAATTGTAAGGAATCTGAAAACCACGTCTAGTGTTAAAATACTCAATGATCTAAGTACATGACATAGTTGATGGGTTAGCTAAGTGACTCTTCATGAATGATGTGAAGAGAGGGGATGTGCAGTTTGGAGTACAGTAACCATAACTATCAAACACATCAATGTCACACACAAGGTGTTCCAGTTCTTCATGATTTTTTTTATAAAAACATCTGAATATGCATACGCAAGATTTCCATTAAATCAATACACATACGCCATTCAGAAAATCACATTCAAATTTAGTATCTTAATAGTCAAATTGACTACATTATAGCAATGATTTAAACACTTTCTTACAGAATTACAATTAAGAAATATCAAGCTATAATTGGAGACAACGATCACATATCTCTGAAATGGCATGCGTCAGATAAATGCATACATTTGCAAGTCTATAACATTATAATGAATTGTAAAACATCACATGACTACCTTCCAGGTGTCATCTCATATCTTAAATGCAAATAAGTAAATGTAAACCAATCACCAATCGAATAACTTGATGTTATTTTTCATTAAAAAGACACCATCATTGACACAGGCGGTACCACAATGGCCAACTAACACTACAAGTACAATACAAAAATAGAGAATTTTGAACTACTACACACTAAAAGAGAATTTACATCAAATGTTAAGTATAAAAGTCCACCAGTGCTACATACATAAGATAAGGTATAATTGGTAAAAGGCAAACAACTTTTCTCTTTGCATTTGATTAACCATCAAATGAAAAATAACTAAGATTCAAAATCTGTACTGGTTTTTGAGTTTTCAGTTGCTCTCTGATAATATTTATCATATAATTATGACTTTAAAAAAATTGATACATGGTAGGATTTTAATGACTAGATTAAGATTCTGTAAACTATGGTGTTTGATTAGAGAAATGCTTGAAATGAAGCAGAGACAGACAGACAGACATAATTTATTTTGTGGAGTTTAAGCTGAATTTATTGTGTTACGTTTGCAAAGTTTATAAAATGTATACCAGAAATATGTTTGCCCTTGCTTTATTGGGTAAAAGTGTAAAACTTTGGTTTATTCATGATAACAGATTGAGATTTTTCAACAAATTATGAAAGACTACTTTTGTTTTTGGTAAGTATTGACGCAATTGAGAAGAAAAAACTAACCCTGTGTAGATAAAATACCAGAAACAGTTCAAAAATCTAAATTCAAGGATCATAAGATAAAAAATAAGTTAATTGTGACTTAGTCAAGTTACTTGTCACCCCTCAAATGAATTATCAGTTGGTATGGCCCAGTCTGTGATGATCAAAGCATAGCCAACTTCATAGAAATTAGGGGTCAAGCATAGAAAACATAGCAAAGCATGGCAGTGAATAGATATTTGGCAACTGTAAACTTCAAAACAGGTTCTCTTACTTAAAAACTAGAAGTTGTATAATACATTGCAATTATTGCGTGATCTTCAAAATATACAAAAATACAAAGTCTACTGTGCCCAGCCTCATGCATTTATTAAGTGAACCAATCAAAATCACCAAAATCATAGAGAGTCACCTCTTTACAGATGTAGCCTTCAATTGCAAAATCACAACTGGAATCATCTAGAGAACTTGTATGCAAAATATGGATTGTTGAATGGATGCAAGTATTATTGAAACTGGAACGGTCTTCTGTCTGTTACACTGTCCGGTGTCTGACAGACATACATCCAGTGTTCCAGTCTTTTTACACTGCAATAAACTCTATTCAGATAAGTTGTTTATTTCAAGTGTTGCCATATTCAAAACATTTGGGCGCAGCTAAAAGTAATCAGCAACTTTGATAGACTACAAGATTTGGATCATTTGTTGTCAACATTATACTTTGGTTTGATTTTGCTGAGTTCAATTTCTACATAAACGCTTTGATGACTATGAATGTTGCCAATAAAAGTTAAAAGAGAAACATTTGAAAAGTTCCTTTCTTGCAATTCTTATATCTAAAAGTTCATTCCTTCACAGTACAGTACACTGGAAAATACCACACATTGACATAAAAATAAAGACATCTTAAAGCCCTATTATGTGCAAAAAAAACCCGTACTGTTTGGATATACTGTTGACAATTGGCACAAATGGTAAAAGAAGGTGAATTAGAATAAAACGGTATCTAGGTCAAGACCTACAACTTCAATTTTGAATATCAAGCATTTACACATTTGAAGGTAAATATTCTCCCCAGCTAGGGAAAAATTAAACACTTTTATTTTAAGTTTTTGGAGAAAAATCAGCTTAGGTGGTCACAATTTCAGCAAAAACAGATATCGTATCCACAACTGGTTTTGAGAAGGTTGTAGAATTGTGAGAAATGCGAAGGTTACTCACATACATATACATGGATTCATCCTTTCTTTCGTTTTACCCAGATTACATGGGGATACAAAGGTAACAGCTACATGTACAAATTTCAGGTACGGATTTTTTGGATCACCACATCAAGCTTCCATAATTAATGAATGTTTACCTAACTAAAACATCATGGTGATATGATATGATAGCTCATATTTGATGACAGGAACACAATTCAATCTATTATTTGCAAAATGATTCGAATAGCTGAATAACATTAACATGGAGATTAAATTAATTTCACAATGGGATGGAGGCGTGAAGTTTGACCTCAGAACACTAAAGTCCACTGAGATGATAAACACATTATGAGTCTATTCGTACAACGTTTATCATACCATGACCAGCTACAACGTACATGGGATAGTTCGTTGACACGGAACAGTTAATTTGTGTATGTGACGTATACTTTATTTCTACCTGATCTACAACGAAGTCCAAAGTTTACATTCAGACAGACAGCCCATGGACAGAACACCATTTGTGTAGTGTTCTGAATCACGAACATCTGCCATCATACATGTATTACATCGCCTAATCGCATCTGACGAAGACGACAAATCCAAGTAATACTGATTTCAGGTAAGATCTACTGTTAACAGAATATTTTCAAATCTTGTTACTGTCCAGTATAGTTTCCAGTACTTCAAACTGTAATATTGTACATGTGTCTCTCGATACCAACAGTACATATATATATACGACTATATATAGTATCACTCTGGATTGAATGCACACACACACACACACACACACACACACACACACACACACACACACACACACACACACACACACACACACACACACACCACGTTTCATAGCTGTTCACATGATATACAAGAGTTTTATATCAAAGTCTGTATCAACTAAATATGATATGATTGCAATTATAAATCTCTTCTTGATTTGTATAGTTTATCACCTTTGAGTTTGCGCAGAAAGATTTTTTTAATTGGGTTTTTAACTTGTTGCTACCATTGGTTAATTCTTAGAGTTTCTCTGTCAGATATAAGAATGTTTTACATATACCGTATAGCATGGTTGATGTTGCAGTTTCACATCCCATCGGCCTTTTGAAAATAGCTTGACTCAATTAGTCTGCTTTGTGGTGTAGCTACAATTTCATATCTATATATATTTATGTTTGATAATGTTTTATGTAAAAATGTTATCAACCTTCGAAACATTTGATCCCCATCTGAAAGTAATGGATACATATTGGTTAGATAGAGTAATTCTAATTTAAGATACTTGTATTATTGAATCTTTAACAATCAATTCAGATTTTGAGAAAAAAATGACACCACTCTCGTCATTGGACCTATAAACCAAACGTGTGGAGTGTAGACAAAACCATTTTCTCTCGGGGACTTAACAGATCTTAAATATTGGTGATATTGGTTACGATGATACTATTTCGATTCGAAACTAATTATATCAAATGACCCAGAACGTTATCAGAAAAACAGACAGACAGACAAACAGACAGACAGACAGACAGACAGACAGACAGACAGACAGACAGACAGACAGACAGACAGACAGCAGGTCATTTCGTCGATCAGATGGCAAACACTATATTCACAGAAAACTTGAAATACCACTATTTTGAAATTGCCGTTTTCATTTTTGGGATCTATTCTGTCTATACATGTAGGAGTATAGTAAAACATTGAAACTGTCATTCACTAGAGCAATACTTTTTAGGTGCGGACCCATTGATCAATTTGATTCGATACATTGCACCATACTATATGTGGAGCTAAACAAATATGTTTACCCACAGCACAGGTGATTCAATACTATACAGATTGTGATGGTATGACGAGTATGCCAATTACAACTAACAAAGCAGTTACAAAAAACTTTCCAGCTGTAGCTAGTGCAACTATAAAGGACGATGTTTCACAAAAGCTTAGAACTTGTCAATAAAAACACAACTGGAATGGATGGAGTAAAGGCGAATGACCGTCATTTATGGGATAAGAAATAAAAATGGGAATATTGCCAACATAACTTTTGTCCTCGCCTCTGCCTCAGATAAACTAACAAAGGTCTGTCCTAAATGTGTCCTTTTAAATCAATTAACCACGCATGTACCAGTACTTTATAACTACCAGAAAATAATACTTTGACTGGTTTGTCTATTGAATATGATAGGCAGTATGTGGGGTGTTACTTTGTACAGTTTTAAAAAGAGTTCACAAGAAGGCGAGAAGGAGAATTTTATTGAAGTTATAGAAGTTAAAATACCATTATAATACGAAAGATTGCATTTTTCCATAGTCTTAACTGTAATCAGTTAAAGACGACATTTATCAGTCGAGTTTAAACAAAGACGTTGGTTTCTCACCAAGAGTTTTTATTTTTTATCATTAATTATAGAGTCTGTACAGAGTTGTGCTTATTAAGTCACGTGATTTGACAATGTTTTAGGAAGGGACACCTTATAGATTATTCAAAGTAGTAGAATATGTTACAGTGTAATGTATCCATGCTCACTTAATCAGTTTATACATTTTTACTCAACTGAAAATACTTACATGTAACCTTAACTAAATTAGTCTAAATAATGTATTATGTTTTCAGGTTGTTTACAAGTTATACCAAATTTCAATTCAATCAATTGCAAGTTGCTATGCAATGAATAGTACGCTCTTAAATCTTATCACCTCACCTTGTGCCCCTTGAAAAGATATATGTGATCGGATGAGTACTACGCTGGTATGTTAACATGTTGTGGGGTTTGGTGTGTCTGATACTGAGATGAACGGTATGGTGTGAGAAGATTATAAATTAGTGGCTTACGTGCTACACCATAATTTATTCAATAATTTGAACCAACCTGAAAACATCAAATGTATAGAATGTTAACAAATCAGGAATTAGCGAAGTATTGATATGAAATTACGATTTTACTCAGTATTTAATTTGTATGACCCATGGTTTGTTTTGATGGGGAGTACAGGATGGGAATCCTAAACATTTAGCACACTGTGTTAATGTTTTAATAGTCACGTGATAGACTTATATTTGACGGTATGTTGATTAGTATCCAAATGAATATTGTGATAATACTGGAAATATAAAATCTCTGGATATGACATCATGCCTGTTAAGTATAAGTAGTAGGAGAGAATCTCATGGTAATGTGGTGTCTGTCATAATAGATTGAACCGAGAGGATGACAATATTTTATATCTGATTTAAATGCTGATTAATCAAGCGTGTGTAGACATCATATAATTGTTATGTATATCGTATGTAATGTAACGATTTTAAATTCGACGTTACAGTATAAAAGCTACATTGTATATGGTAGTTCGTTGACACGATTGAGTCCAGTGACAAAGTTCTTATCTACTTTGACAAGTGCTCAACGTTTACGCTCTGCACCATACAACAACTACACCATATATGGTAGTTTGTTTGAAGGCAATGGGAACATAAAACAAAGTCAGACGTTTACGCACTGGCAGACTACTCGCTGTCGTCGTGAGTGTAACCACTATGTTGTGTTCTCTCCATCTCTGCAGCTTGGCCATTTACGTCTTTTTGATCGACCAATTGTACTGAGAATAAATAATTCCTTGGTATACTTCAGGTAAGCTTATTGTTAACACAGGTTAATTCAACACTTTGTCTTGTTTTAAAAAAACTACGAAACTATTGACCGACAACGAAATATATGTTAAAACATACCATGTTACAATATTTGATATATATGTATATGTATATGTATATGTATATATAACTGAACGAACGAAATATATTTATCGACATTTTTCCAAACTTTTGGCTAATTTTTTTGAGTCGTGGACATTACGGTAACAGATGGTCATGACAAAGGTTAAAATGTAAATTTAGTATGGCACAGTAAATTAGCAATTTCATGATTTTGATATAGGAATTTAAAAATACTGCCAATGGCATTGTAGCACAACTGTACAGTTTTTAAAAAATTATTTATCCATGTTCTAGTCCATGCTAACAATAGGTGTTCATTTGCTGAATGACTATCCAGTTGCCTTTCCAATCATGTTGCTATCTTTTCGATATACACAATAATTTGGCTGTTGCTATGGGCGTGGTCATGTTGCTAGATATATTATTGTTCACTTTTGTATGAATTCCTGATATTATCTTTGCAACATACATGATAATTTGGCTGTTGCTATGGGCGTGGTCTTGTTGCTAGGCACATTTGCATACATTTTTAAATGTTTATTCATTTGTCTATTAATCCTTGTTATCTTCGCAATATGTATGATCATTTGGCTGTTGCTATGGGCTTGGTCTTGTTGCTAGGTACATTTGCATACATTTTTTTGAATATTTAGTCAATTGTCTATTAATCCCTGTTGTTAACCTAGCAATGCATGTGATAATTTGGCTGTTGCTATGGGCGTGGTCTTGTTGCTAGGCACATTTACATATTTTGAATGTTTATTCGTTTGTCTTTCAATTCCTGTTATCTTTGCAATATACGTGATTATTTGGCTGTTGCTATGGGCGTGGTTTTGTTGCTAGGCAAATTTACATTTTTTGAATATTTATTCAAGTTTCTTAATCCCTGTTATTTTTGTGAAATACACGACCGTTTGGCTGTTCCTATGGGCGTGGTCATGGTTGCTAGGGATATTTGCATACATTTTTGACTGTTTACTCACTTGCCTTCCAGATGATGTTGGTATTTGATCGAAATAAATTGCCATTTGGTTGTTGCTAAGGGTGTGGTCATGCATGGATGTTAGGGCCAATTGTGTCAAAATATCTTGAAGAAAGTCTGCAGAATAACACTTCTAACAATATCTCACCAAGTTTCACTCTCATTGACAGAGTAATTTTTGAGATTTAAATTTTTGACCAAATTCACATCTCCAAAGTTGCATATTACTGATGATATCATTATATGCTGAATATTCCTTCATCTATACACCCACAGATGCACCCCTATTAAATTTCAGCCCCATCTACTGAGTACTTTTGGAATTATAGGTTTTTGACCAAAAATACACATTTTTAGCCCTAATTTGCATATCACTGATGGGACCATCATATCATGAATAATTCTTAGTATAAACACCCTGAAGAATATTTCACCCAAATTTCAACCCAATCTGCCCAGTCATAGTTTCTAAGTTTAAGCTTTTTGACAAAAAATTACATTTTTTTACCCAAATCACATCGGTGATAAGTTCATTTTGATTTAATCAATTTCCCAACTAGACACACAAGGTATTATGCACCCACAAAATATCATGGCAATCGGTCCAGCAGTTTTTGACTTTAAGTTGTTTACAAACACACACACACACATCCACAGACAGACAAACAGACAGACAGACAGACAGACAGACAGACAGACAGACAGACAGACAGACAGACAGACAGACAGACAGACATCGGGCGATCCCTATAGCACTACTGAACCTCAGTTCAGTTGTGCTGAAAATGAAAACAATACGATTTTAGAAGACCTTCAAATTACTTGAAATCTCGAAATTGTAGGGGTCCGTATCAGATTACAGATGGCAAACAACTTGCGTGATCGAACTCAACTTCGCTCAGGTTCATTATTTTAAATACTCGCCGATCTGTCTGAAAATTCATAAATAGAGACCAAAGGGGTTTTGTAAAAATCTGTTCGTTTTAGACTTTTGATTTTTCGAAGAATTATGTGACTTCTCCGACAACTGGAGTAAAACCATTGTAAAACAGTAAACTTTACGTACATCTCCATTAGCCCTGCTTGCAGATGGTGTACGGGGGACTCGTGTCCCTCACGAAAATAAGAAAATGTCGAAAATACGGACCTTTAACACTGTTATTCTGTGTGTATTATATGTATACATACAGACTGATTTAGGATTCGCCTTGCTTGACAAGCATTAATCGTTTAATTTTATCAAAGTTCTGTAGTAAATGAAGCGAGAAATGAATTCGAAATATTACGTAGATTTCAGTAAAAATGGTGCTATCAACAGGTAAATGATATGATCCATACGGCTCTCACTGGTTCACTACGGCGTTCCAGGTCGATAATAATCGACATCTTTTTACTAAACTTTGCAACAATGCATAATCAATAGATATTGTACCTGTCAGTAAAGTATTTAAAAAGTGATACATGGAATACTGAGCAAAATAGAGCCAGATTGGGCCATAGTGATTGAGAGAATATTCATTTTCGTTAAATGTCAGTGTCAAGACACAGACAGGGAAGAAATGTCCTCCTTGTCTATGGTCAAGAACGGGGAGGGATCGTATGTCAAGATTTGGTATCAATTATTGGATCATGGCTTTCACCTATATATGAGTTGGTTCATGTAGAACCTCCTTGGCAATCTTAATAGGTTCAAAAGTCTGTGACTAATTAACTGCAATTTGTCAGTTTTTAATTTGTGAATAAACCATCATCATAAGTCAGGGGTTACTGTAACTTAGGTCGACTTCAATAGTAATGTAGCCTGTCATCCGGGGTTCGCTATGCACAGAGTCTGATTCAGTCTTGTCATGTATAACTCATTACGTAGCGTTCATGCGTATTAAGCACATTCTCTGAATGTATTGGGGTATTGCATGCACATCATAATTACTTGATCTGTATGTCGTATTCGACTTCACGTATTCGTAAAATACCATATTGATAATTTGTGTCGTAAATTGATAAATACAAGTACCTGTTAGGGGTTTTGAGCTGTTGACGACAAAACACAGACAAGAAACATTGTTATTTGGTGTTTTTCTGTACAAATACTTGCGCACTGACCAGAATAAATTCCTTCTTTTTTATTCGCTTATTCGCCGAGACATATGCTACAACGTTCTATAAAAACTTAACATTAAATGTTGTGGTTGGCCATTAGATCGCATCTGTGGACAATCAGACTGGAGAATTCGCCGACATACATTTATACGATCTCTTCACTATTTCAAAATTCGTTGTCTACAATATTGCCGATCAAATGCAATATACAGTGGTTCTATTTACTAAGAACACCAGTCATTCATCGTTGTAACAGTTGGTTGTTCATTACTTACAGATATATGACCACTGATGTGAAGTGGCTAACCTGATAAGGAATCCTGGCACCTGTGTACACTGCCTACACTACCTCTTTAGTTGGACATCATCTTGTACAGTGTCACTTATTGCGGCATTACACCAACAGTTGTATGTAGTGATTGAGAGAATCATTTCACTCTCAAAGGGTAAGTATATATTTGTCAAAAAGTTTTTTCTCAAAACCTAAAGTATTGGGCTAAACGACAATATAAAACATTTAGGTCAGAGGTCATGATAATTGTAATAAATAGTTGTTTCTAAGTGTCCAGAGTAACATTTTATACGGCCAGTGTGAAAAGGAAGTAAAGTTGCATAGTCTGCAACTTAAGCATGTTTCTTATTGAAGGTAAAAAAATAAATTGTAAAATATTTTGTAGTGACATTTATGACCTCTTAGGACATGTCGTAATATCAACAAGAACAATTCAAAGGATCCCAGTAATTGTTTAAAAATTTGGAAAGACATGTTATCCAGAATTCATTTATAACAATATTTTGGTAAAGTGACATTGACTTAAGTCTTAAAGTGATTAATACTCTCTGTAAATTTTATAATGCGTACAATTAATTTGTGTAGCACTCCAACTAAACCTCCCCTCCCCTAAATCATTCGTTACATGCCTCGACATGTTTTTCAGTGTTTACTGAATACTTCTAGAAGCTGGGTAAACACTTGAAAACCAGTCAGCATACCAAAGTGGTAAAAAATACCAATGCATTACTTCTTGACTTTTTCAAATAAATCACATATTATAGCAGAAGCCTAAAACTCCACTTATTATCAATTATTCATTTTAACGTTTGAGCACCCCCTCCCCGCAGGTTTGTTGGTTTGAACAGTTGTGAATCATACTAAAGGTTCAAGAAAATTTACCTCTGAAATGGAAGATTTTGTTAGTCTGCAATCTATCTAATATTTGTATCTATCTCCATATTTGTACACGTAGCCTAGGGTGATGCCAGGTGGGAAATAAGCTTTCATGGTCAGAAGTTATATTACATTTCCAAGTAAAAACCTACACCTTCTAGAAACGGTGATATAACAATGTCCATGTTGGCTAAATTTAGTCATGGATAGCTTGCTGATTAGTGACTAAACGAAAAGTAACTATTGAAGGTGAGTTATGTATAATGTTTGACAGGTAGTTCAAAATTATTTAATTTATGTTTAAAGCAATAAATATGCGTAGACGATTGTATGATTTTTTCTGTAATGTACACTAACTCGATCTATGGAATAAATGCAGACTACGAAGGAGTTCATTTCTTTATATGACACTGTTTGTTAGTTATTTTATTCACTTTTCATTTAAATATAGATACACAAAACACAAGGCAATGGTTTCTTATTGAAGGTAAAAAAATAAATTGTAAAATATTTTGTAGTGACATTTATGACCTCTTAGGACATGTCGTAATATCAACAAGAACAATTCAAAGGATCCCAGTAATTGTTTAAAAATTTGGAAAGACATGTTATCCAGAATTCATTTATAACAATATTTTGGTAAAGTGACATTGACTTAAGTCTTAAAGTGATTAATACTCTCTGTAAATTTTATAATGCGTACAATTAATTTGTGTAGCACTCCAACTAAACCTCCCCTCCCCTAAATCATTCGTTACATGCCTCGACATGTTTTTCAGTGTTTACTGAATACTTCTAGAAGCTGGGTAAACACTTGAAAACCAGTCAGCATACCAAAGTGGTAAAAAATACCAATGCATTACTTCTTGACTTTTTCAAATAAATCACATATTATAGCAGAAGCCTAAAACTCCACTTATTATCAATTATTCATTTTAACGTTTGAGCACCCCCTCCCCGCAGGTTTGTTGGTTTGAACAGTTGTGAATCATACTAAAGGTTCAAGAAAATTTACCTCTGAAATGGAAGATTTTGTTAGTCTGCAATCTATCTAATATTTGTATCTATCTCCATATTTGTACACGTAGCCTAGGGTGATGCCAGGTGGGAAATAAGCTTTCATGGTCAGAAGTTATATTACATTTCCAAGTAAAAACCTACACCTTCTAGAAACGGTGATATAACAATGTCCATGTTGGCTAAATTTAGTCATGGATAGCTTGCTGATTAGTGACTAAACGAAAAGTAACTATTGAAGGTGAGTTATGTATAATGTTTGACAGGTAGTTCAAAATTATTTAATTTATGTTTAAAGCAATAAATATGCGTAGACGATTGTATGATTTTTTCTGTAATGTACACTAACTCGATCTATGGAATAAATGCAGACTACGAAGGAGTTCATTTCTTTATATGACACTGTTTGTTAGTTATTTTATTCACTTTTCATTTAAATATAGATACACAAAACACAAGGCAATGGTACCGTTAACATAAGTTATCTTATCTCCAATATTTCTACTCAAAGAATTTGTTTTAACAGGGCCAGTTGAAAATCATAAGAACTGAAGATGGCAAGTAAGGAACAAGATCACGTGATGATTTGTTACGACTGGCAACATCAGACGATGGCCAAACGTATCAAAAATGAACTTGCCCACAGAGGATACAAGACATGGATGGATCTAAATGATATGAGAGGTGTGGGTTTAAGTCTTCTGTATTAGGAATTTAGAAATTAATTGAGGTTGTGTTTTATCCTTGCCCTTTTTATCTTTTGTTGCAAGTATGTGTTCAGAAATGCACAGCTATTTGTAATTATACTGTGAGAAGTAGTTCGTCAACTACAAACTATCAGTCAAGAAGTACATTCTATATTTAGTGATTTGATTGAGAAGTAAATGTGACTTATCCTAAATGCACAGTATTTGCATCGCTATGAGTAATAAAATACTTACGATCACAGAAGACGGGTCATGAGAGCAACATACTGATAACCACTATCGGTGACTGCTATCGTTTAATCACAATGTATTACAAGAAAGAATGATCTGAATGTGTTGTATTTGATTATTTCAGGTAACATCAATGAAGTCACTGCAAAGGCCATTGAAACAGCTGGTGTTGTTTTGTTATGTGTTACAAGGGCCTTCAAGGAATCACGTAGTTGTAAAAAAGAAACAAATTATGCTGATGAGACCAACAAAACTATCATACCTTTAAAACTGGAAAAGAATGTGATATTCGGTAAGTTCTTGAGCTATTTGATTACAACAAATA
This sequence comes from Glandiceps talaboti, assembly GCF_964340395.1. Taxonomy (NCBI): domain Eukaryota; kingdom Metazoa; phylum Hemichordata; class Enteropneusta; family Spengelidae; genus Glandiceps; species Glandiceps talaboti. The sequence continues at coordinate 15,792,157 of NC_135564.1, read as the reverse complement.
TTTATAGTTCTAGGAATGATTGGATGAACATGTATCAACTTCTTGTATGGTTACTGCAGAAAACAAGAGTGTTTTTGCACATAGACAGACACAAGCCTATTTGGAAATGAAGAAAGCCATGGATTCATAATCATCATCATCATCATCATCATCATCATCATCATCATCATCATCATCACCACCACCACCACCACCACCATCATCACCATTGTCAACAACATCTAATGTATTTATTACTAAATTCTCAATAAATGTCAACAATGGATGAAATCTAGCATTAATTGCATTGTAGCATAACACATCTTGATCAAATTTGTTATGGTTCAGGTAGAATATTCACTTTATTTATACTTTTTCCAATTTACCGATTCCATTTGGTTGGCACTTTCTAATTGTTTGTCATTTATTCCAACAGTGTGAAGTTTAGTATTACGTTCACTCATGATTCGGACCACATTACCAACTCAGTTATGTTTACTGATTCCATATGTTGCTATGCATACTTTTCATAATATAGAATGCTGAATTGCGCTCCTTAAGACAAATCGTGATACACTCCAGTTAAATAAGATATTGATCTGCCAAGCACATGTACATTCAGTTGTGCAAGATGTGTGACCATTTTTATAGAAAATATTAGCTAAGAATCTTTATTATCATCTTACACCAAATCATTTCTGATTTATACAGTCATAAAAAGAAATATCCAAACCAAAAATCCAACTATAAATTAGCTAGAAATGGTCGTTTATAATGATTATTTGTTTGTTTACAGATGGTTGGGTTGGTATTATTGCTGGAAAGGAAATGAGATTTGATTTCTCAGATCCAGTAATGTTTAATACAACCATGAACAAACTTGATGTTGAGTTGTCAGTGCTTGGTCTAAAACATGGAGAAGTTAGTCAAAGTAGCACATGCTGTAAGTGAAATCTCATTAAATTATTGGTTTGTGAGTGAATGATTATAATCATATTGTTTAAACCAAAAACATCAACTCAGCTATGTTTGGTTTTGGTCATATCAATAAATCATTAAATTATATATGTAAAAAATCTACTTTACATCAAAATACAGGGGAAAAGTTATATTAGCATTTATTTCTTTAAATAATAACATTTACTTCTTTGCCCAAGTTTCTCAAACTTTGAGAGTAACAAAGTAATTGGAAATTTAAATGAGCACAACCCCCCAAAAAAGAAAGAGAAGAAGTTGATGTTTTAATTCTATGTTCTTAAGAAGGCAATGAATACATACATTTGCTGTGTTTGCTTTATTTATTGAGGGCTATCACAATCACAAAGAACTGTACTCCAAAACCCTAATTGTATACCTTTGTGAAGGTAATGAAGATACTATCTAGTCATTCTTCTTACTATATTTATGAATAACTGTAAATTTACAAAACCACCACCACCACCACCACCACCGTCACTGAATAACTGGGATAGTACAAAAACATTAATCCTTACTAACTAAAGACATCCCTCTATTTATATCCGATACTTTGTGAAAATAAATTTTGTTACACCATGTTACCAATGGCAACATCCATCAGTTTGTAGGTGTAATAACACTATGAATATATAGAATTATTGTGTATAATAACAGTTGCAATACATTTTGTTTAGCAAAGTGATGAAATTTGGCTCTTTGGGGTAAGATCAATAGTTCAAGATAAAATAACTAAATTCTTTAACTTAGGCCTCACTCCCCCCCCCCCCCCCCCATGGTTTCACAAATGTGAAAATTTATTTGTAGACACAAATGCATTAACTCATACTTTAGCACCAGTATTTCATAACATATTAATGTATTTACACCTAATATCATAATCTGTTACAGCTATGAACGCCTTTGATGTTGAGGATGTCTGTCAATGGCTACGAGAGATGAAACTTACAGATAAGGTCATATCTGTCTTTCGTGACAACTGTGTTACCGGTGAACAGCTTATTGAGTTAACATATGAAACATTGACTGGTGAACATTTTGGACTCACGACATGGGTTGCAAAAAAGATATCAGATAAAAGGGACCAGTCATGTGGTTTAACTAGTGACCAAAGAAATCCTGCAAAACAAACAACACAGAAAGGTGAGTTAATGAGAGAACAACATCATGCTACAGTAAATTCAAATGGAATCAGGCTATATATGTTGTAAAGACAAAGGAATCGAGATGTATATAAATAATTCAAATATTGTGGGTGATTAGAATATATGGAAATCTGGAGAATTAGTTAATTATTAAATATGTACTTATGAACAAAAAAAAATATCTTATTATGTATGGGTTATATTATAAATACCATACTTACATAATTATCATCACAATAATCAATTGATTAATCAATCAATCAACCAATCAATACTTCGTTGAGATTTTTAAAAGAGCCAATTCAGTTATAATTTTGATTAGTGATGGAACCAGTGGATGAGTAAGTGAAGACACACACACACACACACACACACACACACACACACACACACACACACACACACACACACACATATATATATATATATATATATATATATATATATATATATATATATATATATATATATATATATATATATATATATATATATATATATATATATATATATATATATATATATATATATAACTCGGTGAGTATCAATCTGCTATAAGACAGTGCTCTATACCGCAGTGGCAGAGCGTAATAGTTTTGGTAGTACTGGAACTCTTTCTTGGGTGTAACTTGGAGTTTGCTGGGAAATGTTTTGCGAGAAAGAGTTCCAGTACTACCAAAACTATATATATATATATATATATATATATATATATATATATATATATATATATATATATATTGTGCTATTGTGCTCTGCCACTGCGGTATAGAGCACTGTCTTAGCAGATTGATACTCACCGAGTTATATATACCGTATATATACCGTATATATATATATATATATATATATATATATATATATATATATATGAATATGAGTGTCTCGCTGGAGAGGACAGTGCTTGATGAGTTTCACTCTTTTACGATCATCAGAAGACTGACTGATCCCAGCAAGTGTGAGTAACGACTCATTACATCCTTATTCTTTTGAATTAAGTCTATATAGTATATATATATCCTCATCTTAATCGCAAAACATTTCCCAGCAAACTCCAAGTTACACAAAATATTCAACAGAAACAATGTCTGAGTCAGTTATAGCTGCATGCCAAACATGGCTACCATAATCAAAGTGCACAACGCAACCATCTCTAACAGCGAAACTAAACCCACTCAAAAAACATGTAATTGCAGACAGAAGGACACCTGCCCTTTGAACGGCGAATGCCAAACGGAAAACATCATATACCAAGCCACCGTCCATAGAAAAAAAACAACAAAAGTATATATCAGTCTAACAGAGAACAACTTCAAACAGAGATACACCAACCACAAACAGACATTCAAACATGAAAAACACGAAAACAGCACAGAACTATCAAAACACATTTGGAAACTGAAAAGAAACAACGAGCCTTTTTCCACATCCTGGTCCATTAGCAAGACAGCCCAAGCATACACCAATAAAACAAAACGATGCAACCTGTGTTTAACCGAAAAACTAACCATTCGTTATTAAAGCAGACAAAAACTCCACACTAAACAAAAGAACTGAGTTGATATCTAAATGCCGACACGAGAATAAGTTTTATTTGTCCAACTTCAATAGAGCATCTATCACCTAAACTAAACCGTTAACTAACAGAACATCAAAGCCCGACATGTAACAACCCGCCAACACCAACTTGTCCGCACCCAATACCTCACACAATAACAACCAACACCTTCACACACACAGCACCAACCCACCAACACATAGACAATAGTGATGATATTGCTATTGTCTGCACTCTATATATATAGCACACCCAGAGAGTAGAAACCAGTTGTCTGATGATTGCACCATGCGTGAAACTCCGAGTTACAACCAAGAAAGAGTTCCAGAACTACCAAAAGTATTGCGCTCTGCCACTGCGGTATAGAGCACCGTCTTCGCAGATTGATACTCACCGAGTATATATATATATATATATATATATATATATATATATATATATATATATATATATATATATATATATATATATATATATATATATATATATATATATATATCATCATAACTTAATTATTAAACAACATTTTCAGCATTTTTCCAAATCCTTTGCTTCATTTATGTTTACATTCTGTTCATTTCTTCTCATAGGCATTCCAACATCAGTCCTAATCAAAGCCAGTAAGGAAATTCCAGTGAAAGAATGGAAGTTTGTTGGGAGAGAGCTTGGATTGGATGATAAAACACTGGATAGAATAGAAAAAGATAACAGGGATAATGTACTGGAACAGGTGTACAAAATGCTGCAACAATGGAGTGACTGTACACCTGGAGCTTCTGATCAGTTGTTATATGATGTCCTCACCAGAATGGAAATCTACACAAAGGAATACACAGGTGTGTAGTCTTTTCATATGTAAAGTTTATAGAACCCAAGGTATCCATAGTCAGACTGAGTCAATTATTGTTCAATCAATTCATAAGTTAAATTGTGTTTGATAAAAACCAAGTGTATTGACAAAGAACAAAAAATGCCTTCCTGTAGTGCAACCTTCTCACCTTAAATCGTTGCCCAACTCTAGACACATCGCCATCAAATTCCACAACAACTTTAACTTTAAGTTCAAGTAAAGAGGTAGACAGATAGAAAGTCAATCAAACAGTCAGAGACAAACAGTTAAGAGGCAGGCAGGCAGACAGGCAGACAGACAGCCAGCCAGTAACAGCCAGTCAATCAGTCACCCATACACACATACATACATACATACATACATACATACATACATACATACATACATACCTACCTACCTACCTACCTACCTACCTACCTACCTACCTACGTACATACATACATACATACATACATACAGTCAGACAGACAGACAGACAGACAGACAGACAGATGAGTACAACAACCAGTTTCTATGACAGGAAATTATATAGGATTCTGTATATATCACCATTTTCATACTACATATACCTACAGCTCTATAATTTATGCAAATCTCCATACATTATATGTCTTGAACAGAAGGTACAACTACTGGTATCTCCCCAAGTAAACAGGATACTGGTACAAAGCCAAAGGCGAAAACTGAATCAAGTAGTTCAAAACCAGCAGTAGGTCAAACGAAGCTGTATCAACCAAGGCCTGCAGTGGGTCAACCAAAAGTGACAGAGAAACCAACAACTGGTAAGTCATGAAATTATGAAGTCTTGGTCTTGTATGTGTATACATTATAGAATCTTCAGTAATTACAAGGGAGATGTCTGGGGGAATAAGGTGGGGTGTCATATTTTTCTTGGGGAGAGGCCTAGCCATATATTAGAAAATGGAATTAGGGGAATGTCATATTATATTTTGACTCATTGTATTGTCTAACTTTACATTATTTTGTGATTTTGGCATAACACTCGACTGCCACTTTTTCCACATCCCACTTCTGCCACCATTGTACCTTAATATCATAATATATCTATCAAATTGCTGCTGACTCCCTTACACTGAATCAATTGTTAGTCACCATGGTGCTTCAGGAGAGCAATGGATCTTCCAGGAGTGAAGGGGGAACAGTATGATAAATTACGATATTTTGGGGTAATGTGGTTGAGTGGGAGACTTCAACTCTGCCAGTTTCACTAATTATAGTAAACAAATAGTGGATTTCTGATAAATAAATGTAAATTCTATTAAAATGTGAAAAAAATATTGTGATGATATTACTATGTAAATACATGAAACTATAATTCTTCATAATTTATATATTTTAATTGTTTCACTCAATGAAACATTTTTTTATAATAATCACAGAAAAAAAGTTTATATAAATATGGAAGACTCCAAAAAAGAATAAAGAAAAAAGAAAGTGTATGGATAGACATGGTGCGAAATCGACGCTTAGTGCGGTCGCAACAGCTGACGCGCTCCGCTGCTTGGCGTGCTCGAGCTCAAACATATTCCTTGCTTAAACTTGTAATACAGAGGGGTAGGACATGGCATTGAATAAACCAATCGGGACGCTTCAAATCGAACATGTGACCCATGAATTTTCTCTCGAAGCTTGATACCACTTGCTGCCCTCTTGTGGTGAGATATATATTTCGCATGTTGCAGTACATTGTGGCCTTTGCGGGACAGTAAAACAGATTGCCGAAACAGCATATTATTTGAAATGAAGCTCCGAAACGTCGCGTTTTTTGTGGGGAAATAAACAAAACGCAATTGTTAATATTGGAGTAGGCTCGAACACACAGTTGATTCTGGTCTATATTATTTTCATAAAATTACGTAAAAATAATCATTAAACATTAGTCGTCATATCTGTGTCTCTTCAAGATATAACCTTTGAATGAAAGAGAAAACGTAACAACATCATTTGACTGAGTAAACAAATACTCGTAAGTTTGCCCGAAACAGAAAGCATCCGTGAACGAGGGTGATGTGGTTTCAAGCTTATGACGAAAAAGAACACCAGTGTCCTACCCCTCCTTTTTTAGCAAATGAGCAAATTGAGCAAATTGAGCAAAAACTGAGCTCGTGCGTGGAGGTTGAATTTTCAAATTCCAAGATTCGAATTATTCAATCTCACGATCACGCGACAAGACAAAGAATGACAGAGAAGTAAATTCTACGACCGGTACAATCGGTACACTCCACAGCAGTGTCCCATATATATTCTATTTGTATTCCAGCGCAATTCGATGGAATTAAATGTATGTATTTCTCTGTGTATTATAATTAGATATTAATTAGTGATTCAAGATACTGAAATAATTATAAACAAGAACTTGATGGAACTTGTTGATGTTGTCTATATTCATGGCATTTTTTAATATTGTTATAGACACCAGAATTGTTGCCTCAAGCCCTTGGTACATGTCACACTCTTGTCTATGCAAAATGTAAAAGATTTGCTGATATTAAAAACCATGTCAATACCATAAAAATCTATGGTTTCATTAATCAATATAGAGTGTGTTCTTTTCTTGGACTTAAAAGGTCCAAACTAAAATGTCTTTCCAAATTGTGTACATGATAAAACTGTTATCTCAATACTTGGATGTCAGCAAGACAGATACTAGATAAATGTCACTTTTGTCTGATTTCACTGTTTCTGGTAATAGAATTTAAGAATTCTCTGAACAATAAACCCATTGTTTGAGGGAAACAGCAAAGTATTTTAACTGTAGACCTAATGCCAGAATTTTACACCACAACAGCATTATCTAATCTCAGTGAATTTCAAACAATGCAGATTATCAAAGACACATTTGATTTCCACATTACAAAAACCTAGCCAGTAACACAGGAGCCTAAAACAGCATATCCCATAAAACTGGTATAAAATTAATAGGGGTCACTTCATAAGCTTACTAAAAATTTTAACATGTAAATTAATGAATGAATGAATGATACAGACAGACAGACAGACAGACAGACAGACAGACAGACAGACAGACAGACAGACAGACAGACAGACATAACAAAAAAATAAAAAAGTTTTCATGACATTGAAAAAAAAAGAAAATTAATTAAATGTCACCAACAAACACTGCTTAAATGTTACTAACAAACTAAAAACACATTGTACTATCTGAAAAAAAGTCAATTTTCTTTGGTACTCATTTTATGTTGTCATGGTTACAGAGTATTAAGATTTAATGACTTTCACACTTCAGAGAGACTAGACAATCAAAATAATTATCAGAACCAAACAATATTTTTAAAAGTAGGCAAGAAACTGAAAGGTAGACAATTATTGAAGTAGTAAACAAGAGTCAAACAAACAAACAAACAAACAAACAAACAAACAAACAAAAAAAAAAAAAGTATTTTGCATAAATTATTGATATTGTGATTACTGTAAAAAGTTTTGAATATTTCAAAATCATGTTGCTATGGTTACATAGTGCTAAAATAAACTAAGGATTTATACTAGTCATTAACCCTTATTTCATTTTCAAGTTTTCTGACAAAAAGACTTTTGGCAAAATACTATGAAAACAATTACTGGAATAAATCTGATATTTTACAAAAAACATCAAACTCTTGCATAAAGTCATAAAGAGTATAAATAAATAGTGATCACTGTCATAATAAAAATAAATGAAGTTCAAAGTGAACAACTGAAACAGAAATTTTCTAATTATTTACATTTTAGCATTTTGTATTACCATGGTTATAGAGTTCAATTATCAATAGATTGACCACACAAAATTCTAGTTTTGGTTTCGATAAATTTTAAGAATAAAAATTTAATGTACCAAATGATTAAACATTAAAATAAAGTGAAACAATCATGAAACATAAGACAATTGAACATACACTGGAGTAAATTTGAGGGAATTTCACAAACTAACAAACACCCTCCCCACAATAAAAATAAAATGTGTTGGATATATAAAATGTCTCATTAAAACTAAAAGAATTGAAAAATGTTTTAAATAACAGCTACAATTACACTTTTATCATTTTAGCAATTTATGTTGCTATGGTACCATGTAATTATTCTAGTATATATAACACGCAATTATTCTATCATGTTACATTCAATTTACACCAAGAATCTTTGTAGAAAATCAACTTTTCTGAATATTTATCATAATTCTAGTTGTTGTCTGCTAATTGACCTTTGACCTTTCCTTTTCTTATTTATATTCCAGGATTGCCCCGGAAAGGCACTATCCGTAAATTCACAGGTGAAGGAACACAGCATGGAAAACTTCAACACCCTAGGGGACTATTCCATAGGAATAATGGAGATTTTGTTTTGTGTGATTGTAAAAATTGTAGGATTTTAGTTTTGGACTGTGAATTGAATTGTAAAAGTGAAATTCAGTTCAATTCATTTAAGAAGTCATTCTATCCTATTGATGTCGTTGTGTCTAATAATGGTATATTCTATATTACTGATGACAATAACAACAGTCTGGTGATTTGTACTGAGAAATGTAAAATTATCAAAGTTCTACAACTTACACATCGGGGTAAACATATCAAACCCTTGGCTTTATGTCTGTCAATGGGATACATCTATATTACAGATAGGTGGAATGGTTGTGTATATTGTATAGATGGTAAATCCTACAAAGTTATTAAATCATCACATCAACTGACTGGTGGTGGTTGGGGTCTCTACTCTATCTGTGTAAATACAAAGGGTCACTTTATGATACCAGACGGTAACAATAAGTGTATACATATATTGGATAAAGATTTAAACAAACTCACAACACTGACCCATCAACTCTTACAGACCCCTAAACAACTCTGTCTGGATCAGTTTGATAATTTGTATGTGTGTGAAGGTTATGAGGAGGAAGGCAAACTGCTGAAATTTAATTCACAGGGTGAATTTGTGTCACAAATAGCTGACAGTGAAGTGTATGACCCATACAGCATTATTGTAACAGATGACATCATTGCATGGACAGAGTTTTGGGGTAACTGTGTAAAGATATTGTATCGTTAAAACAGAGATGACAACATTGTAGAATGTGAAATTCTAAATTTGATTTTGAACTTGAGATTTTTACATGCATAATTTTAATATGCAGTGATTTCATAGACATAACATTATCATACTTGGATAATGTTGTTATTTTGTGATAAAATTGTGACTAAAAGTTTCCATTTTGGAAACTAGTACAAGGCATATTTTTGAATTTTGATTTATTTTAATCATTTTTTTATATCACAGCACACAACAACATTGACCGGCTAATACACTATAGCCCGGTAAACGTTATATCGTGTAGACTGCGATTAGGTTGTCATCTCTGTTTTATATTTTGATGTATGCAAGACATGTAAATTATCTTACCTGTACTTTGACTGAAGTGTTTCACATTTATTCAATGTAAAAAATTCCACTCGATGTCAGTTTTTATCGCTAGATGTAACGATTCTTTACCACAGCGACACAGTACAGTGCCTGCACTAGTGTTGTACTGGAGAACTAATCCCTCACATGTCTCATCCGACAGAGGGCGATATTCATCACAGACTAACAATCCTTCACACACACGACACGCTTCGTGAAGGTGGCGAACTTGCGTGTTTATAGAATGTACAGTTTTGTTATGTACATTGTATTTGTCTTTCTTTTTAGAAATTTGTTGTTATGATTTAATGACATTTAATTATTTTTCGATCTTTTCAGAGATTTTAATGAGATGTTTTGATCAAATTTTAGTTTAAAACAAAACCACTCATAACAGACATACAGCGTTTTTATGAAATGGGGAAATTGAAAGTACAATGACTTGTTGTTTTAATTCAACATTTTTGTACCTAAAGTATAATTTGTATTATATCGATAGAACTAGTCAACTTTATCAACTTTTAATTTATAGGGGAGAATAAAGTGAGGAAATGACTAAAGTGAACGACATCTAGTCAATTGTTTATATTTAGTGAGTATTTTACAAGCGATATCACTTATACTGTGTACAACACAATGTACTAATAGAAGCATAAACTTTGCAATGAAAGTGATTTTTGTATTTTTATTTTTATATGTAATCTATATTTATTCAGAGATATGTCATGAAAACATTAGTTGTGACTCTAACACAGATATAGAACGTTAATAAAGTTGATAAGTGTTCTCAAATATATTTTCTATCTTCATCTCTGTTTTGTTGTTTTTTAATTAGATGTTATTCCCCAATATCTTTCTTCATTCAGCCAAGGAAAATACGAGTGACCTAAGGGACCTTTGTCGCTACTCGTCTAGCGACTCGTAGTGACAATCCTTAAGTCACGAGTATTTCCTCCTGAATGAAGAAAAATATTGGAGAATAGCATAATTATACAAGCGCCAACAAAATAAACACCTCAAATTCCGTTAAATGCAAGGTCCCGTATCGCCTACCGATACTAGAATCTATTTCGTGCAACTCTAGAATATATTAAATGTATTAAATGCAAGGTCCCGTACCGTCTCCCGATACTGGAATGTATTAAATGTATTAAATGCAAGGTCCCGTACCGCCTCCCGATACTAGAATGTATTTCGTGCAACTCTGGAATGTATTAAATGTATTAAATGCAAGTTACCCGGACCATCGCCGAGAAATAGAATGTATTTCGTGCACCTATAG